>NC_057794.1:45110119-45116224 GCF_018294505.1 Triticum aestivum | reverse complement strand
TTCTTTCTTTTGTTTTTTTCTTTTCTTTTATTTATTTACTTTTATTGTTTTAATTCAACTTAGGGCACATAAGTATTTTATAAATTTGTGTTTTCTTTATTATAATTACCTATGTAATATTTGGCACTAACCGAACATTTTCGTTTTGATGTTTGAAAATTTTTGATGTTTGACAATATTTAAATTTTTAATTTAAAAAGTTTCGAACTGTTGCGAGATTAGCAACAGTAAACGAGGTGACGTGGCATCATTAGCAGAGGCTCACTGTAGCTTAAATACCCGGGCGTCACAATTCTCCTCCACTACAAGAAATCTCGTCCCGAGATTTAAGAGGGGTGTAAGGGGGGAAGTTTGGTAACTAATCTAGCGGGTCTTCTCATCCTGGCTTGCTCTTCTCGAAGAGGCCGGTCCAATACATTGATGTCTTCATTTCGCTGCTTTAGGTCATCAAGATGAAGTCGGCGTCCTTTCTTCCGGAACTCCATCGTACTTACGAAGGAATAAAGGGTGGGCATACAGGGAGAACGAACCTCTGCAAGGTTAACTATCTGGTCGATAAGATCGGGGAAGGTGGCGGAAAGTAACTCTCGAATTGAAACTTAACGAATTATCGAGAGCAAAGTAAGAAAGTACCACGAGAAGTTCCAAGAGGGTAGGCAATCGTTCGATGCCTGTTACAAGGCGTGAAAGGGGTTCAGAGCAACGGGAATAAGCATTGCGTCTGATACCAGAATATATCACTAGGAAGGTGGCTCGTGATCTTTCATACGAAGCCAAGCGTGAGGATTAGCTTTAGGAACAGGGATGCAGGAGAGTCAGGTTTCGATCCTGTGGAACTGTGGGTTATGGGCCCACCATGTGGTTGAAAGTAGGAAGGGGGCCGACATTTTGCACGGTCATGATACTAAGGTGTGTCAAAGGGTAGCCTGTCAGATATGTCGGCAACAACATCGATACCAAGGGCGAGGGACGAAGAGAACCATTTTCCTGCTCGTTGAACGAGGCGGGCCAATAGGCAAAGTTCTCGTCCATCGGTGGTTACCGGAATGTTTTCAACAATAGTAACAGGGTCTTGCTGACAGAGTTGTACACCGAGGTGTTTACATAAGCAGGAGAATATTACTGCTTAGATCATATAGATCACAAGAAAGGTTAAACAAAACAATGGAAAGGAAAAGGTGATCATCAGATCAAATAGAACAATGGAATGGAAAATGTGTTTATACACATATTTCAGGGGTATATCCTTCCCAAGGACAAGCAGAACATGATAACCATGACATGATATTAAGTAGAAAAGCCTCTAGGTGAGGGGAGAGAAATTTTCATGACATTATCCATATAGCGGTGTTTGGATAATTGAGCAAGAAACGTTTAGCATTGGGCTTCAAATGTTCTTGTTGAAACATCGGAGTACCATAGACATGCTTCGAGATAGAATTGACATGGTCTTCATGTGAAGACCAGACTCTGTAAACACGAAGGATCCATCAGGAATAACTTGTGGAATAAGTCTTACAATTTCCTCATGGGTGAATGAATAACCTTGCTGAAAAGGAATCTATAATGATAGGTCCTCCAGCCGGGGGGGGGGGGTGATAGGCATGACATCATGTTACCGGGTCATCAAAGGATCAACATCATAACTCTTGGAAAGTTGTCCCATCCATCATATCTGACCGAGATTCATATCGAATTGGTGTCATGATACCTCAGACTCAAGGGGTCCGAGAGGAAAAGGTGCAACACAAATCGACGAAATGACATTGCAAGATTCTCGGGAAATGAACTATGGGAGCGGGTTTCTGAAGCAATAGTTCATCATTAAACCAAGGAGGGGATGAGGAGGTGGCTGATGGGCTCAGCGACAATTCATCGAGAATTCCAAATGGATGGATTTCCACGATAATGTGAACAAGAGGATGACATTTGTTAGATCAAATGATATAATGGGACATGCTCGAGGAAAACATACATAATTAAACATTGGTTGAACGGTGCACCCGAAATATGGGTTGGGTTGCACGGCCGATGTTAGAATGGTGATTCAATTATCGAAAGACTTAGAATGAACTATCGCCCATTCACTTCAAAGCAATAGGGTTGCTAGAAGGAAAGAATCCAAACAACACCGTTCACTTGTTGGAATTAACACGGGGACCAAGAAAGAATGGTGATGGTGAGAAGTATTTCTATGTCAAGAATTCTCAAGACGTGGAACAAATCTCAGAACAGTCTTGACATAAAGGATGGTAATACTCCAAGGTAAAGAAGAACAATTGCTGGATAGCAAGGAACTCAAGGTATAACACCAAACATGAACAACCTTGTGTTGGTGGGAGGGCAATAAAGTGGTCGACGATAATACAATTCATCGAGGGCAAGGATGGTATTTCTCATCATAAATTCAATTGATATCCTGGATGAGCTCAGAATGTTGATGATCACGACACCTTTGTCACGAGAGTTCATGAAGATGTAATCGATCGGTGACGACATCAAGTCAAGTAATGATGAAGTGAAAGGTTATTGGAACCAAGGGTACGACACAAACTCGAACTCAAGCTTGTTGTTTAAGGTGAAAGGGTATGACGAGGAAAATCGACGTAAGGTTAGTTCATCGTCGAAAATTGGTGCTCCGAGAATAAGGACAAGGTAGCACCGTTAGAATCGTCACGACAATGATATAGCCAAACAGGCTAGGAATGGCGTGATCGGGTACAAACTCGTACTTATAGAAGCTTACTGAAGAGTTGTTGAACCGTAGAGCGGACTCGGTTCAGTTATCGGTGTCTTTGAGTGTTCAATAACTCTGAGCCCATGAAAAATGGTAATCGGTGAGTATGTAGTACTTGATGAAGAACTCATAAGAAATTATGCAGTTCCAAGATAATCTCGAGATACCAAGTGGTAATACTCGACGACAGATCAAACTAGAAGTTGAACTGGGGTATTGCTCTATAGAAGACAAGTGCTTAAACTTGCACAGGACATGATATTTAAAGGAGAACATGGTCAGAACCACGATTGCAAAAAGGCCAGATCTCAGATATAAGATGAACTTATACCAAGGGAATAATTGATTTTAAAAGAAGCTTCGATGAGAAGATGTACATCGTGTCCATGGGCATGAACGCAAAGTTCAAGGTCGACTCCCACTTCTCCAATGCACAACCTTTCATTCACTTCTCGCGCTCAATGAATTTGTAGTTTTGAAATTTTATCTCGCAAAATACCAGAAGAGTACGACTCGTGAAAACTTTCGAGTTCACACCTATTAAGGAAGGCATAGGTTCAACCCATCGGGGCATCTTAGAATCATATACCAGAATCTTTAGAAGTAATTAACTCAAGCTCGAAGACAGAGCATGGTTAAGAAAGCAGAGGATACAATTTACCAAAGGCATTATGTATCAGAGGAAAGGCTCACAAGGTTATTGAATATGAAGGGCATTGTCAGATAAAATCCAACAAAGGATCTGGTGGTCCACAAGGGATCTGACGTGAGCATCGGTACTCAACTAGAGGAAGAAGATTGCAAGGAGATCAGATTATAGAAACAACTGACTAACTCAATTGTCAAATGCAAAGGAATTATGATTTCCAAATCAAGGGATCAGAAGCAATGCTCTGAGTAGGGATGGATAAGTTGAATAGCCTTAGGGTACAATCAATGACAATTGGATTGGTCGAGAACCAATTCCAGTTAAAAGAATGGCAGCTTAGCCGGAGAAGTAATTTATAAGGATCAATGATGATTGTGTGCATTCACAAACATATTGAGTCAACAGACTCAAAATGATAATGACAAGGAATGTCATTAAGACTACGAGACTTATGGGATTAACCATAATGCGAGCAAGCAAGAATTTCAAGAGCCAAAGGCTCCAGAGGATTTTCGGAAGATCGAATAGTATTTTGAAGACTTTTGTGAAACTCATGAACAACTGGGGATGGGCGGATACTTGACAAGTGCGGGGATTTATTTGAAGGGGTATTCATGTGGCAAAGAACTGCTAGGCAGTAGGCACGAAGTATTCTCGGAACAATAGAGAAAACTTCGGGTATCTTGTAATAACAAGAACAATGGGGAATGATCGTAAGAATGGCAAGTGTAAGTAGTTATCCATAAGGATTTATCGGTGGTCGGGAATAGCAAAAGTGATGGGCACAAAGTCTCGAGAGAATATCAAAGAGTATCTCCGAAATCTTCTGGTGCAGTCGGTGACCATCTGGACTGAAGGGGCTCTCCGGGAGAAAGTATTTTCGAGAACCTAAAGTTACTTTTTAGTAAAAATCGTTTAACCCGAATAGAAGAGGGTTCAGAATCCCAGAGTAAAGGTCGAGGAATAAAAGATCCTAATACCTCCCGATGGCGACGTGGGCCCATGGGCCACACAGCCATGTTAGTAAAAGTTTTTCAACGACTAGACTCGACTTCGGCCAAGGAGTTGGAAAGGGGGATTCCTACAGGCAGTCGGCTCTGATACCAACTTGTGACGCCCCCGATTCAATCGTACACTAATCATGCACGCAAATGTGTACGATCAAGATCAGGGACTCACGGAAAGATATCACAACACAACTCTAAAACATAAATAAGTCATACAAGCATCATAATACAAGCCAGGGGCCTCGAGGGCTCGAATACAAGTGCTTGATCACAGACGAGTCAGCGGAAGCAACAATATCTGAGTACAGACATAAGTTAAACAAGTTTGCCTTAAGAAGGCTAGCACAAACTGGGATACAGATCGAAAGAGGCGCAGGCCTCCTTCCTGGGATCCTCCTAAACTACTCCTGGTCGTCGTCAGCGGGCTGCACGTAGTAGTAGGCACCTCCGGTGTAGTAGGGGTCGTCGTCGACGGTGGCGTCTGGCTCCTGGACTCCAGCATCTGGTTGCGACGACCCGAAAGAAGGGAAAGGGGGAAAATGGGGGAGAAAGCAACCGTGAGTACTCATCCAAAGTACTCGCAAGCAAGGAACTACACTACATATGCATGGGTATATGTGTAAAGGGCCATATCAGTGGACTGAACTGCAGAATGCCAGAATAAGAGGGGGATAGCTAGTCTTATCGAAGACTACGCTTCTGGTCACCTTCGTCTTGCAACAGGCAGAAGAGGGTAGGTCGAAGTCCTCCAAATAGCATCGCATAGCATATCCTACCCGGCGATCCTCCCCTCGTATCCCTGAGGGAGAGCGAACACCAGTTGTATCTGGCACTTGGAAGGGTGTGTTTTATTAAGTATCCGGTTCTAGTTGTCATAAGGTCAAGGTACAACTCTGTCACACCCTAGCTAGTCATGCATTAGAGTGTTGCATCATGTTTACTCTTTCATCAGAAACTTGAAATGGGGATCTGTGAAACCCTCAGAATCTTTTTGAAAATGACCCAAATAAAAATTTCTCCAAAAGAATCCAAGAAAATGCTCATGTTGCTCTCTGAAAATATTGGACAGAGATAAAAATCAAACCAATATTTTTAGTGGCTCATGGACATTTATTTTGGGCATTTGGAATTAATGCATAAGTATTTGCATTGGAAATATATTAATTATATATATTAATATATGCCCAAATATTATGCCAATTATAAAAGAGCTCTGGAATAATATATATAGCTCCTGCAAAAATTGGCATAAGTTAAATAAATGATTTAATATATTATTTAAATCAAAACAAATGTCAGAAATTAGAAAACAGAAAAAAATAAAAAGGAGAAGCTTACCTGGGCTCCTCCACTGTCCAGCCCATCCAGCTGGCCGGCCCAGCCAGCAGGCGGCCCAGCCCGTCTCCCTCCTCTGTCGTCTTCGTCCCGACAGAGGGAGGGGAGTGTGGCCGGCGCGCGCGCGCGCCACCGCGCCACGCCACCTCTCTCCCTGCGTGCCTGCCCTCCCCTCCTCGCCTCGATGCCCTGGACGACGCCGCGCCTCCCCCCCCTGCTCTCTCTCACTCTCCCCCGGCTCTCCCCTCCTCTCCCTCACTCTCTCTCTCACACGGCCGAACACCACCGTCGCCGCCGTTCGCCACAGCAGCCGTCTCCGGCCACCCCTCGCTCCCCCGACTAGCTCAGAAGCTCCGCCACGACCCCCTCTTCCTCCC
>NC_057794.1:45109249-45109843 GCF_018294505.1 Triticum aestivum | reverse complement strand
TCTTCCTCCCCACCGCTCCACAGCTCCCCGGAAGCCCTGCATCGCCGCCACGTCGCCGTTCCCCTCTTCGGGCTCCGATCATCGTCGTCGTCGAATTCGTCGTCTCCGGCGCGTCCCCGAGCCCGCTTCGACGCCCACTGCAACCACGGTGAGCCCCCGGATCGTTTCCCCCTTCTCCCCTGGTCTCTTTCGACCTCTAGGCCCTAGCCCACCTTGGCCGAGAGCTCCACGCCGCCGGCGATGTCGCCGTCGTGGCCACGGTCACCGTAGCACCCAACCGAGCACACTATCGTGCTCCCCACCTCACCAGGAGCACGCAGCACGCACTAACGCCTCCCCAAACCCCCTGCAACGTCGATTCCGACCGCACCCGAACTCCGGCAGCCGCAGCCGAGCTCGCCGCCGTCGACTCCGGCCACCCCAGGGCCAGCCACGGCCACCGTCCGACGCGCCGTCGAGCTAGCTATCCAACGCACCTAGCCGCACGCCGTTTGGAGCACCACAGAGGAAACCCGAGGCCCCTGCACGCCGCGGACCTCGCCGGCGACTAACCGCCGGCGGGTTTGACCTGTCCGACCTGAGGTTTGACCCCCC
>NC_057794.1:45090211-45109007 GCF_018294505.1 Triticum aestivum | reverse complement strand
GGTGGTTAGTTAGTACTAATTACCGTTAGTCAACCCCCCCCCTGACACTGACAGTGGGCCCCAGCGCCACTAATCCCTAATTAGGATTAATTTAAACCTGTTAAACCCCCCCTGTCACTGACGTGTGGCCCCCACACGTCAGGTTTGACTTCAGCCAGCCGCAGTTGACCACTGACGTCATGCTGGCGCAATAATTATATTTCTGGATTTAAATTAAATCAGGAAATTCCAGAATATTATTTAAACTTCAAAAATTCATAACTTTTATTCTGTAACTCCAAATTGGACAAATTATATATGAAAAATGATCAGAAAAATCCAATCTATCCATCTGTACTATTTTCATGCATGATCAAACAAGTTAAATTAATGTTTTAAGCAGAACAAGGAAAATCACTTTAAAAGGCCATGTTTGAGTTTGAAATTTGAATCTTTGATTCAAATTTGTTCAAACCCTTCTGGTTTTTAGTTGCATTAGCCCAACACACTCATATTGCCATGTTTCATGCATGCATCATATTGTTGCACATTGTTTGGTGATGCTTGTGTATCGATGTCCTTACGACAGGTTCTGCCTCCGAGGAGTACCGTGATTACCCTAACGAAGAACCGTATCCGTGCATCGAACCATCAGGCAAGCAACCAACCATTTGATCATATCGATACAATCCCATGTTCTCGCTCCTGCTCTCTTTTACTGCATTAAGACAACGCGATTCAAACTGCTGTGTGCTACGGTAGTTGAACCCATTTCCTCTGCATGACCTGTCATTGCCACAGTAACTAGATGAAACCCACTAGCATGTGTAGGAGTTGATTGAGCCCTATGTATGTGTTGTTCCTACCTTGCTATGCCTGCTATGCTTAGAGTTGTGTCAGGTCTGGTTCATCTGGGTGATGGGCTAGAGTGAAATGATTATGTCAGTAATGAGAGTGGTGTGGTGAACACGATTTGGTAAAGGTATCGATGAGAGGCCATGTAGGAGTACATGGTGGGTTGTTTCATTGAAGCCGACCTTAAGCACTGAGATCTGTATGTGTGATTTAAGAATCAGCTACTACCATGCATTGGGCCCGAAACCAATGGACCCTCTCGACTTCTTATTCACCCTAGTTCTCCGTCCAGGAGTTGCAAGTAGTTTCTGGTGTTTGTAGCCTACTGGAGGCCGTGGACAGCGCTGACCGTAGGGGTGGGCTGTGATGCGGTAGGTACGTGGCATGGTGTACCGAATACCCGTTAGGTATCTCGGGAACCCTGTTCACATCGTTCGGGGCCGTATGGGAAACCTCGGCCGGACTCCCTGCGGATGGAACCTGAATAGGCGATAAACCTGGACTGGAGGCTTAGGTGATTAGGTAGGTCGTGGCCGACACCCACGTTGGGCTTCCGCTTGAAGGTAGCCGAGTACATGTCGTGTAAACGACGGTAAGTGGTGAGAGCGTGTATGAAGAAGTACACCCCTGCAGGGTTAACATGATCTATTCGAATAGCCGCGTCCGCGGTAAAGGACTACCTGGTTGCCTATACAGTTCATAGACAAGTAAATGGAAACTACTAAAAGCCTCAAGACAAGTGTGAGTGCCGAGGATGGCTCTTCCGTAGGAAGACGGAGGCGGATCCTCGGTAGTGTATTGAAGTGGTGAGTAGTGGACTCGTGTGCGCAAAACTATTTCAAGTTGGGGTATCGTAGGATAGTCTAGCCAAGAGTCAAAGCTGGCTTGCTGCAATAACTCCACCAACCCTTCTTGATACTATGCATGTATGTAGGATCTGATGTAAGTCTTGCTGAGTACCTTTGTACTCATGTTGCTATTATCTACATTTTTACAGAAGACGCTGCAACCCCTTCTGATGGGTTCTATGTAGACGTTGACATCAACGAGTAGGCTAAAGACCCAGGTGGTGACCCTGAGCTTGTGAAGGACCACATAGTATAGCCAGGCTTTCCAAGCCTCTTTTATTTTACTAGTTGTCTGTACTCAGACAAGTTACTTCCGCTGTTGGCTTGTATGATTGTATGACTTGTATGTTGGGTCGTGAGACCCGTACCTTTGTGTGTGTATGATATGTATGGCTCCCTGAGCCTTAAATAAAGTACTTGTGTCATAGAGTCATGTTGTGATGCTTCGTTGTATTTGCACATATCGAGCATATTGTGTGTATGATTGAAATGCTTGGTATGTGTGGGATCTGACTATCTAGTTGTTTATCTTTAGTAGCCTCTCTTACCGGGAAATGTCTCCTAGTGTTACCGCTGAGCCATGGTAGCTTGCTACTGCTCTGGAACACTTAGGCTGGCCGGCATGTGTCCTTCTTCGTTCCTGTGTCTGTCCCTTCGGGGAAATGTCACGCTTTGAGTACCGGAGTCCTGTTAGCCCGCTACAGCCCGGTTTACCGGAGTCCTGCTAGCCCAGCGCTACAGCCCGGACCCACTTGCTGATGACCGACACGTTCGAAGCTGGGTCATGGATGCCTGTCCCTGTAAGTCTATGCCACTTTGGGTTTACGACTAGTCATGTCAGCCCGGGCTCTTTATCATATGGATGCTAGCGACACTATCATATACGTGAGCCAAAAGGCGCAAACGGTCCCGGGCAAAGGTAAGGCGACACCCGTGGGAACACCGTGCGTGAGGCCGCAAAGTGATATGAGGTGTTACCGACTAGATCGATGTGACATTGAGTCGGGGTCCTGACAGCGTTGGCATCAGAGCCGGACTGCCTGTAGGTTCTCCAAGCCAAACTGGTCGATGTTGAGTCTAGAAATTCTTTAGTTATATGTAGGGGAATTGTTTGTGGGATGGAACGTAAGGCTCTTTTTACTCCTTATACCTTATGACTTCTGATCTGAGTCAGTCCATTCTTCCACCGGGGGTTAAGGAATTAGGATCTATTCTCTCTATCAGGATCACGTGTTACTAATTAGTAGTACCTTATAAGTTTGATGGTTACAAGCCTAGTTCAGTTCTACTACCACATTATGTTGCCAGAATGGTTTCAGAACTTTGATATGGTGATGTTGAGTGTGTACGAAATCCTTTGTCAAATGTCTCAAAATCCTTTTTGAGCATTTACAGCTGTTATGCTGCCGAAATTTTGCTAGAAATTCTAATGCCTTTGCATTATGATTATGCTTTCAGATGGCCACTCGCGACCTCAATCAAGTGGTTCGCCTGACTCGATGCCTAGATGTACCCGGCCATACTGCTAAGTTGGTCAGGGTAATGACTGAGGCTGGATACCGCTGGTATCCTGAGTACACGGTCGAAGAGCAATTCCGGGACTTCAATCAAAGCCAGTATCTCTGCACTGTCAGGATATTTCCATCTTATCCTGGATCCACCGAGCCTCTTCACTGTTCCTATGGACTCGGGGTTACTATTGAGATGGCTGTGCAGGACGCCGCCTACTCTATGATGACCATTATGCGAGTCAGATCTGGTCTATTTCGGGACTCTGACTTCTGGTATATGCCAGGTTCACTTCCGGGAGCACAAGGGTATCTCCAGGCTATTTATGCTGACTCCACTCAGGAGGATTCACGGACTCGCACCACTGCTGAGATGCTCGAGGATAAGGACCGTGAAAATCGGGCCTTAAGGTTAGAGCTCTTCAATACCCGTGCTGACCACTGGGCCACTTTGACTCGGTTCGCACCAGCGGTGCAAGCTAGATATTCAGATATGCGCGATCTCTATCCTGTGAGATCTGCTCTGCCGGACGTGATGGTTTGGCGTGATGTAGGAGGCATCACCCCACCTCGCGGTCCCCGCAGGCCACCGTCTGTTGGTCCAAGGCCTCATCCTAGCCCCTATGGTCCACAAGCTCCGCGAGACCGTCTGTTTCCGGATGATCATGTTGAGCTTCCAGGCTATGGAGGTGACTTCTACGAGGACTACTACGGATCGGTCTGAGTTAGTGGTAGTATCACTAGTTCGCACTAGCTGTGTCGTCTATCGTCCCGCGTGACTCGTGGGATATGACTTAGTTTGTACTCTTCCGGAGGTGTAGAAAAATAATGTATAGGAGCTTGGGATGCCTTCGATAAGATGTAATCCTCTTTCACCGTAATAGTACTTTGTTTGGTCTTGTACTAAACCCTGTATGGTGTGTATGACGATGGAATAAAGAAGCAGTTTCTGTATCTACCATGTCATACGGATGATCATCTTGCATTCCGATTTATTCCTTACATTATGTATCCTATGTCGGAATTTTACCATCCTGACTAAATCATTGTCTTGGTTACCTAGGATGGTCAACACGCGCGCTAACCCTGCTTCCCAAGAGCAGGCCGAAGGCAGTGAAGCCAAGGATGCAAATCTGCTTCCTCCTCCTTCACTAGCCGAGGTTATGATGGAAGCTGAGAGAAACAAGCGGGAGACAAACCGTTTGTTGGAGCGTATTGAACAGAATACAGCACACCATCAGAGGGCTAACGTGGTGTCACTCAGTGATTTTATCAAATTGCATCCACCCACGTTCCACCACTCCGTCGAGCCTCTCGACGCTGATGACTAGCTTCGCAGTATCTCTCACAAACTGCGTTCCGCGCTGGTAGCGGAGGCTGACAAGGTCACCTTTGCTGCATATCATCTTGAAGGCCCCTCCAGTCTATGGTGGGAGAATTATGGAGCTATGCGCCCAGCGGGCCATGTCACTACTTGGGCTGAGTTCAGCGAGGCTTTCCGTGAACATCACATTCCGGAGGGTCTCATGGACCGTAAACGTGAAGAATTTTGCAGTTTCACCCAAGGCCGACTTTCTGTGGATGTCTATAGCAGGGAGTTTGGTAATCTCGCCCGATATGCAACTGAGGAAGTGTCTACTGACGCCAAGAAGCAAGCAAGGTTCCGTAAGGGCCTTAGTCCTGAGCTTCGCCGCGACCTCCGTCTGCATGAGTGCACATCTTTTCAGAAACTTGTCAACAAAGCCATCAGTGCTGAAACTGGTCAGACTGACTATGACGCAACACGCAAGCATGGTCGTGATATGGGTTCCTCATCCGGTGCTGGTCCTCAGAAGCGCCGCGTGTGGGTACCCAACACCGCCCTGCCACCCAGGTTCACACCGAGGCCATCCTTCCAGGCGCCTCGCCCTGTTCAACAGTCTGCACCGACCAAGCCCTATGGGGGTCCAACTAACAATGCTCCTCCACGTACCAGTTCCGTGACTTGTTTCAAGTGTGGGGAATCTGGTCACTATATGCGTGAGTGTCCCCAGACCAACCCCAACCAGTCTGCTAAAGCTGTTGGCCGTGGCAAGCCGACAGGAAAAATATTCCACGCCAAGCCGGCCACCGCTACACGTGGCCATGTCAACTGTATCTCTGCCGAAGAAGCTCAAGAGGATCCCAACGTCGTTCTCGGTACGCTTCTTGTTAATTGCCACCCGACATCTGTTCTTTTCGATACAGGAGCCTCTCATTCTTTTATATCTGAAAATTATGCTCGTTGGCATAACGTTGCATTCTGTGACATGCCATCCACTATGGAAATTTCTACCCCTGGGTCTAGATGGCAGACCTCTAGGGTAAGTTTTGGAAATGAAATCCAAGTCGATAGACTTGTTTTTCTCGCATCTTTGATAGCCCTTAAATCTTAAGATATTAATATCATTTTGGGTATGGACTGGATGTCAGCTCATCAAGCCAAAATTGATTGCTTCTCTAGGACTGTTCAACTCACCCATCCTTCGGGGAAGATAGTCAATGTCTTGACCCGAATAGCCAAGCGACAAATATATTCTCTTAACGCCAGCCCTTTGCCAGACCTTGAGGACGTTCCAATAGTCCGTGACTTCCCGGATGTCTTTCCTGAGGAATTGCCAGGTGTTCCACCTGACAGGGATGTTGAGTTCGTAATCGACCTCATCCCCGGAACCGTTCCGATTGCTAGAAGACCCTATAAGATGGCACCACTAGAACTAGCCGAGCTTAAGAAACAACTCGATGAATCCTTGAAAAAGGGTTTCATCCGCCCTAGTTCATCTCCGTGGGCTTGCCCCGTCCTATTCGTCAAGAAGAAGGATGGTACGGACCGGATGGTTGTAGATTACCGACCTGTCAATTTGGTCACAATCAAGAACAAATATCCACTTCCCAGGATCAACGATCTGTATGATCAGCTCGCTGGATCCTCAGTCTTCTCCAAGATGGATTTGAGGTTGGGCTACCATCAAATCAAAATCAGAAACGGGGACATTCCTAAAACGGCCTTTGTTACTCGTTATGGCCAATACGAGTACACGGTCATGTCCTTCGGTTTAACCAACGCTCCAGCCACCTTTTCTCGGTTAATGAACTCAATCTTCATGGAGTATTTGGATAAATTCGTCGTAGTTTATCTCGATGATATACTCATCTACTCCAAGAACGAGGAAGAACATGCCGAACATCTAAGGCTAGTGTTGCAGAAACTTCGAGAGCATCGCCTTTATGCCAAATTTTCTAAATGTGAATTCTGGTTGCCAGAAGTGACCTATCTGGGTCATGTAATATCTGGTAAAGGTATAGCTGTTAACCCTGAGCGAGTTCAAGCCGTCCTTAACTGGACTCCACCTGAATCGGTCAAGCAAGTTCGGAGTTTTCTAGGCTTAGCGAGCTATTGTCGTCGCTTTGTCGAGAACTTCTCCAAAGTTGCTAAACCTCTAACCGAACTCCTCAAGAAAGATAAGAAGTTCGAATGGACTCCACAATGTGAGCACAGTTTTCAGGAACTGAAAAGACACCTGACCTCTGCTCCCGTGCTGGTACCGCCAGACTTCTCCAAGGACTTCGTTATCTACTGCGACGCCTCGCGACAAGGACTAGGTTGCATTCTCATGCAAGATCGACACGTAATTGCTTACGCTTCACGGCAATTGCACCCACATGAGGAGAATTATCCTACTCATGATCTAGAGCTTGCAGCCGTAGTCTATGTGCTTAAGACCTGGCGACATTACCTCCTCGGTAATCGTTGCGAAATATTCACTGATCACCAAAGTCTGAAGTACATTTTCACCCAACCGGATTTGAATCTCAGGCAGAGACGTTGGGTTGAATTGATCACAGACTTCGACTTAGGAATAACCTACACCCCAGGGAAAGCCAACGTCATGGCTGATGCGCTAAGTCGTAAATCTTATTGTAACAACCTGATGTTACAACAAAGTCAACCGCTTCTTCATGATGAATTTCGGAAGCTTAACCTTCACATTGTACCTCAAGGTTTTCTTTCCACCTTGGTGGCAAAACCTACTCTTACGGATCAAATCATCGCTGCCCAAAAGCGAGATAAGGGAATATCTAAAATCAAAGAGAACATTGCTAGCGGAGGTGCTAGTTGTTTCTCCACAAATGATCATGGTGTTGTGTACTTTGAGAACCGTCTAGTGGTTCCCAAGAACCAGCATCTACGGCAGTTGATCCTTAAGGAGGCTCATGAATCTCCTCTCACCATTCATCCCGGTAGTACTAAGATGTATCAGGACCTACGCCAGAGGTTCTGGTGGACTAGGATGAAAAGAGAAATTGCTCAGTATATTGCTAATTGCGATGTCTGTCGTCGTGTAAAAGCAGAGCACCAACGGCCTGCTGGCACCCTTCAACCCTTAGCTATTCCTGAATGGAAATGGGATAAAATTGGTATGGATTTCATTACCGGTTTTCCTAGGACCAAGAGAGGGAATAATGCTATTTTCGTCGTGGTCGATCGTCTTTCCAAAGTAGCCCATTTCTTACCTGTTCGTGAGAGTATAACCGCTAGTCAGCTGGCAGATTTGTACATCTCCCGAATAGTGTCTCTCCATGGTGTTCCTTTGGAAATTAACTCGGATCGAGGAAGTCTTTTCACCTCTCGATTTTGGGAAAGTTTCCAAAATGCTATGGGAACTCGTCTCTCCTTTAGCACCGCTTTCCACCCTCAGTCAAGTGGTCAAGTGGAACGCGTCAATCAGATTCTAGAAGACATGCTTCGAGCCTCTGTTATCTCATTCGGAATGGACTGGGAGAAGTGCCTTCCATTTGCCGAATTCGCCTACAACAACAGCTATCAATCTAGCTTGGGTAAAGCCCCTTTTGAAGTTCTCTATGGACGACGATGTCGAACACCCCTTAACTGGTCAGAGACCGGGGAAAGACAATTCTTTGGCCCGGATATGATTCAGGAAGCAGAAGAACAAGTTCGTATCGTTCGTGAAAAGTTGAAAACAGCCCAATCTCGTCAAAAGAGTCAATATGACCGAAAACATAAGGCTATGACTTTCGAGGTTGACGAGAAGGCTTATCTTCGGGTCACCCCTCTGAAGGGAACCCATCATTTCGGTATCAAAGGCAAATTGGCTCCTTGTTACATTGGACCTTTTCGCATTCTCGCCAAACGAGGAGAAGTTGCCTACCAATTGGAACTACCTCCGCACCTCTCCAGGGTCCACGATGTCTTCCACGTTTCTCAACTCAGGCGTTGCTTCTCGGATCCTATCCGTGAAGTGGACCACGAAACGCTTGATCTCCAAGATAATCTTACATATCGAGAGTACCCCATTCGTATCCTCGATCAGGCCGAGCGTACCACCCGACGTCATAACATCAAGTTTCTCAAAGTTCAATGGTCGCACCATTCTGAGGATGAAGCAACCTGGGAAAGGGAGGATCGTCTTCGACTCGAGTATCCCGCCTTCTTCCCGGAGGAACCCAAATCTCGGGACGAGATTCTTTTGAGTGGGGGTGAGTTGTCACACCCTAGCTAGTCATGCATTAGAGTGTTGCATCATGTTTACTCTTTCATCAGAAACTTGAAATGGGGATCTGTGAAACCCTCAGAACCATTTTGAAAATGACCCAAATAAAAATTTCTCCAAAAGGGTCCAAGAAAATGCTCATGTTGCTCTCTGAAAATATTGGACAGAGATAAAAATCAAACCAATAATTTTAGTGGCTCATGGACATTTATTTTGGGCATTTGGAATTAATGCATAAATATTTGCATTGGAAATATATTAATTATATATATTAATATATGCCCAAATATTATGCCAATTATAAAAGAGCTCTGGAATAATATAAATAGCTCCTGCAAAAATTGGCATAAGTTAAATAAATGATTTAATATATTTTTTAAATCAAAACAAATGTCAGAAATTAGAAAACAGAAAATATATAAAGGGAGAAGCTTACCTGGGCTCCTCCACTGTGCGGCCCAGCCAGCTGGCTGGCCCAGCCAGCAGCCGGCCCAGCCCACCTCCCTCCTCTGTCGTCTTCGTCCCGACAGAGGGAGGGGAGTGTGGCCGGCGCGCGCGCGCGCCACCGCGCCACGCCACCTGCTCGCGTGCTTGCCTGCCCTCCCCTCCTCGCTCGATGCCCTGGACGACGCCACGCCTCTCCCCCTGCTCTCTCTCACTCTCCCCCGGCTCTCCTCTCCTCTCCCTCGCTCTCTCTCTCACACGGCCGAACACCACCGTCGCCGCCGTTCGCCACAGCAGCCGTCTCCGGCCACCCCTCGCTCCCCCGACTAGCTCAGAAGCTCCGCCACGACCCCCTCTTCCTCCCCACCGCTCCACAGCTCCCCGGAAGCCCTGCATCGCCGCCACGTCGCCGTTCCCCTCTTCGGGCTCCGATCATCGTCGCCGTCGAATTCGTCGTCTCCGGCGCGTCCCCGAGCCCGCTTCGACGCCCACTGCAACCGCGGTGAGCCCCCGGATCGTTTCCCCCTTCTCCCCTGGTCTCTTTCGACCTCTAGGCCCTAGCCCACCTTGGCCGAGAGCTCCACGCCGCCGGCGATGTCGCCGTCGTGGCCACGGTCACCGTAGCACCCAACCGAGCACACTATCGTGCTCCCCACCTCACCAGGAGCACGCAGCACGCACTAACACCTCCCCAAACCCCCTGCAACGTCGATTCCGACCGCACCCGAACTCCGGCAGCCGCAGCCGAGCTCGCCGCCGTCGACTCCGGCCACTCCAGGGCCAGCCACGGCCACCGTCCGACGCGCCGTCGAGCTAGCTATCCAACGCACCTAGCCGCACGCCGTTTGGAGCACCACAGAGGAAACCCGAGGCCCCTGCACGCCGCGGACCTCGCCGGCGACTAACCGCCGGCGGGTTTGACCTGTCCGACCTGAGGTTTGACCCCCCCAGGGTCACTGACGCGTGGGCCCTGTCGGACAGGTGGTTAGTTAGTACTAATTACCGTTAGTCAACCCCCCCCCTGACACTGACAGTGGGCCCCAGCGCCACTAATCCCTAATTAGGATTAATTTAAACCTGTTAAACCCCCCCTGTCACTGACGTGTGGCCCCCACACGTCAGGTTTGACTTCAGCCAGCCGCAGTTGACCACTGACGTCATGCTGACGTCATGCTGGCGCAATAATTATATTTCTGGATTTAAATTAAATCAGGAAATTCCAGAATATTATTTAAACTTCAAAAATTCATAACTTTTATTCTGTAACTCCAAATTGGACAAATTATATATGAAAAATGATCAGAAAAATCCAATCTATCCATCTGTACTATTTTCATGCATGATCAAACAAGTTAAATTGATGTTTCAAGCAGAACAAGGAAAAGCACTTTAAAAGGCCATATTTGAATTGAAATTTGAATCCTTGATTCAAATTTGTTCAAACCCTTCTGGTTTTAGTTGCATTAGCCCAACACACTCATATTGCTATGTTTCATGCATGCATCATATTGTTGCACATTGTTTGGTGATGGTTGTGTGTCGGTGTCCTTTGCGACAGGTTCTGCCTCCGAGGAGTACCGCGATTACCCTAACGAAGAACCGTATCAGTGCATCGAACCATCAGGCAAGCAACCAACCATTTGATCATATCGATACAATCCCATGTTCTCGCTCCTGCTCTCTTTTACTGCATTAAGACAACGCGATTCAAACTGCTGTGTGCTACGGTAGTTGAACCCATTTCCTCTGCATGACCTGTCATTGCCACAGTAACTAGATGAAACCCACTAGCATGTGTAGGAGTTGATTGAGCCCTATGTATGTGTTGTTCCTACCTTGCTATGCCTGCTATGCTTAGAGTCGTGTCAGGTCTGGTCCATCTGGGTGATGGGCTAGAGTGAAATGATTATGTCGGTAATGAGAGTGGTGTGGTGAACACGATTTGGTAAAGGTATCGATGAGAGGCCATGTAGGAGTACATGGTGGGTTGTTTCATGGAAGCCGACCTTAAGCACTGAGATCTGTATGTGTGATTTAAGAATCAGCTACTACCATGCATTGGGCCCGAAACCAATGGACCCTCTCGGCTTCTTATTCACCCTAGTTCTCCGTCCAGGAGTTGCAAGTAGTTTCTGGTGTTTGTAGCCTACTGGAGGCCATGGACAGCGCTGACCGTAGGGGTGGGCTGTGATGCGGTAGGTACGTGGCACGGTGTACCGAGTACCCGTTAGGTATCTCGGGAACCCTGTTCACATCGTTCGGGGCCGTATGGGAAACTTCGGCCGGACTCCCTGCGGATGGAACCTGAATAGGCGATAAACCTGGACTGGAGGCTTAGGTGATTAGGTAGGTCATGGCCGACACCCACGTTGGGCTTCCGCTTGAAGGTTGCCGAGTACATGTCGTGTAAGCGACGGTAAGTGGTGAGAGCGTGTATGAAGAAGTACACCCCTGCAGGGTTAACATGATCTATTCGAATAGCCGCGTCCGCGGTAAAGGACTACTTGGTTGCCTATACAGTTCATAGACAAGTAAATGGAAACTACTAAAAGCCTCAAGATAAGTGTGAGTGCCGAGGATGGCTCTTCCGTAGGAAGACGGAGGTGGATCCTCGGTAGTGTATTGAAGTGGTGAGTAGTGGACTCGTGTGCGCAAAACCATTTCAAGTTGGAGTATCGTAGGATAGCCTAGCCAAGAGTCAAAGCTGGCTTGCTGCAATAACTCCACCAACCCTTCTTAATACTATGCATGTATGTAGGATCTGATGTAAGTCTTGCTGAGTACCTTTGTACTCATGTTGCTATAATCTACATTTTTACAGAAGACGCTGCAACCCCTTCTGATGGGTTCTATGTAGACGTTGACATCAACGAGTAGGCTAAAGACCCAGGTGGTGACCCTGAGCTTGTGAAGGACCACATAGTATAGCTAGGCTTTCCAAGCCTCTTTTATTTTACTAGTTGTCTGTACTCAGACAAGTTACTTCCGCTGCTGGTTTGTATGACTGTATGACTTGTATGTGGGGTCATGAGACCCGTACCTTTGTGTATGTTATGTATGGCTCCCTGAGCCCTAAATAAAGTACTTGTGTCATAGAGTCATGTTGTGATGCTTCGTTGTATTTGCACATATCGAGCATATTGTGTGTATGATTGAGATGCTTGGTATGTGTGGGATCTGACTATCTAGTTGTTTATCTTTAGTAGCCTCTCTTACCGGGAAATGTCTCCTAGTGTTACCGCTGAGCCATGGTAGCTTGCTACTGCTCTGGAACACTTAGGCTGGCCGGCATGTGTCCTTCTTCGTTCCTGTGTCTGTCCCTTCGGGGAAATGTCACGCTTTGAGTACCGGAGTCCTGTTAGCCCGCTACAGCCCGGTTTACCGGAGTCCTGCTAGCCCAGTGCTACAGCCCGGACCCACTTGCTGATGACCGACACGTTCGAAGCTGGGTCATGGATGCCTGTCCCTGTAAGTCTGTGCCACTTTGGGTTTACGACTAGTCATGTCAGCCCGGGCTCCTTTTCATATGGATGCTAGCGACACTATCATATACGTGAGCCAAAAGGCGCAAACGGTCCCGGGAAAAGGTAAGACGACACCCGTGGGGATGCCGTGCGTGAGGCCGCAAAGTGATATGAGGTGTTACATGCTAGATCGATGTGGCATTGAGTTGTCACACCCTAGCTGGTCATGCATTAGAGTGTGTGCATCATGTTTAATTTTCCATTTAATTTGAATTGGGGATCTGTGAAACGCTCAGAATCATTTTGAAAATGATCCAAATAAAAATTTCTCCAAAAGGGTCCAAGAAAATGCTCATGTGGCTCTCTGAAAATATTGGACAGAGATAAAAATCAAACCAATATTTTTAGGAGCTCATAGGTATTTATTTTGGGCTTTTGGAATTGATGCATAAATATTTGCATTGGAAATATATTAATTATATATATTAATATATGTCCAAATATTATGCCAATTATAAAGGAGCTCTGGAATAATATATCTAGCCCCTGCAAAAATTGGCATAAGTTAAATAAATGATTTAATATATTATTTAAATCAAAACAAATGTCAGAAATTAGAAAACAAAAAAGAAATAACAGGAGGAGCTTACCTGGGCTCCTCCCTGTGCGGCCCAGCCAGCTGGCCGGCCCAGCAAGCCAGCCCAGCCCACCACCACCGTCGTCCTCCTGGCGCCAGTCGGCCAGGCGTGTGGCCGGCGCGCGCGCACGGCCGGAGCGCCACGCCACCAGCTCGTCTGCCTGCCTCCCCCGCCAGCGCGACGCCGCGGCGTTTCTTCTTGGTGCCGCCCCGATCCCCTGGCCTTATCCCTCTCTCTCCCGTGCTGCTCCCTCTCTCTCTCTCACGGCCGAACACCACCGTCGCCGCCGTTCGCCACAGCAGCCGTCTCCGGCCACCCCTCGCTCCCCCGACTAGCTCAGAAGCTCCGCCACGACCCCCTCTTCCTCCCCACCGCTCCACAGCTCTCCGGAAGCCCTGCATCGCCGCCACGTCGCCGTTCCCCTCTTCGGGCTCCGACCATCGTCGCCGTCGAATTCATCGTCTCCAGCGCGTCCCCGAGCCCCCTAACCATCCCTGCAGCTCCGCGGTGAGCCCCCGGATCGTTTCCCCCTTCTCCCCTGGTCTCTCCCGACCTCTAGGCCCTAGCCCCACCTTGGCCGAGAGCTCCACGCCGCCGGCGATGTCGCCGTCGTGGCCACGGTCACCGTAGCACCCAACCGAGCACACTATCGTGCTCTACACCTCACTAGGATCACGCAGCACACACTAACGCCTCCCCAAACCCTCTGCAACATCGATCCCGACCGCACCCGAACTCCGGCCGCCGCAGCCGAGCTCGCCGCCGTCAACTCCGGCCACCCCGAGCCCAACCACCACCACCAATAGTCGCGGCTCAACCTCAGCAACACGTAGATGCCTTCCGCCGTCCATTTGGTTGCCGGAATGGCAAAAAGCACTTTCGCCGCCGTCTCGGACCTCGCCGGCGTCATGTCGCCGGTGGGGTTTGACTTGTCCGACCTGGGGTTTGACCCCCCCAGGGTCACTGACGCGTGGGCCCTGTCGGCCAGGTGGTTAGATTAGCGCTAACTACTGTTAGTCAACCCCCCCCTGACACTGACAGTGGGCCCCAGCGCCACTAATCCCTAATTAGGATTAATTTAAACCTGTTTAACCCCCCCTGTCACTGACGTGTGGCCCCCACACGTCAGGTTTGACTTCAGCCAGCCGCAGTTGACCACTGACGTCATGCTGACGTCATGCTGGCGCAATAATTATATTTCTGGATTTAAATTAAATCAGGAAATTCCAGAATATTATTTAAACTTCAAAAATTCATAACTTTTATTCTGTAACTCCAAATTGGACAAATTATATATGAAAAATGATCAGAAAAATCCAATCTATCCATCTGTACTATTTTCATGCATGATCAAACAAGTTAAATTGATGTTTTAAGCAGAACAAGGAAAAGCACTTTAAAAGGCCATGTTTGAGTTTGAAATTTGAATCTTTGATTCAAATTTGTTCAAACCCCTCTGGTTTTAGTTGCATTAGCCCAACACACTCATATTGCCATGTTTCATGCATGCATCATATTGTTGCACATTGTTTGGTGATGCTTGTGTATCGATGTCCTTTGCGACAGGTTCTGCCCCCGAGGAGTACCGTGATTACCCTAACGAAGAACCGTATCAGTGCATCGAACCATCAGGCAAGCAACCAACCATTTGATCATATCGATACAAACCCATGTTCTCGCTCCTGCTCTCTTTTACTGCATTAAGACAACGCGATTCAAACTGCTGTGTGCTACGGTAGTTGAACCCATTTCCTCTGCATGACCTGTCATTGCCACAGTAACTAGATGAAACCCACTAGCATGTGTAGGAGTTGATTGAGCCATATGTATGTGTTGTTCCTACCTTGCTATGCCTGCTATGCTTAGAGTCGTGTCAGGTCTGGTTCATCTGGGTGATGGGCTAGAGTGAAATGATTTTGTCGGCAATGAGAGTGGTGTGGTGAACACGATTTGGTAAAGGTATCGATGAGAGGCCATGTAGGAGTACATGGTGGGTTGTTTCATTGAAGCCGACCTTAAGCACTGAGATCTGTATATGTGATTTAAGATACAGCTACTACCATGCATTGGGCCCTGAAATATGACCCCGCTCGACTTCTTATTCACCCTAGCTCTCTGTCCAGGAGTTGCAAGTAGTTTCTGGTGTTTGTAGCCTACTGGAGGCCGTGGACAGCGCTGACCGTAGGGGTGGGCTGTGATGCGGTAGGTACGTGGCCGGGTGTACCGAATACCCGTTAGGTATCTCGGGAACCCTGTTCACATCGTTCGGGGCCGTATGGGAAACCTCGGCCGGACTCCCTGCGGATGGAACCTGAATAGGCGATAAACCTGGACTAGAGGCTTAAGTGTTTAGGTAGGTCGTGGTCTACACCCACGTCGGCTTTCGCTTGAAGTCTGCCGAGCACATGTCGTGTGCAGACACTAAGTGGTGGAAACATGTATGAGAAAGTACACCCCTGCAGGGTTAACATGATCTATTCGAATAGCCGCGTCCGCGGTAAAGGACTACTTGGTTGCCTATACAGTTCATAGACAAGTAAATGGAAACTACTAAAAGCCTCAAGATAAGTGTGAGTGCCGAGGATGGCTCTTCTGTAGGAAGACGGAGGTGGATCCTCGGTAGTGTATTGAAGTGGTGAGTAGTGGACTCGTGTGCGCAAAACCATTTCAAGTTGGAGTATCGTAGGATAGCCTAGCCAAGAGTCAAAGCTGGCTTGCTGCAATAACTCCACCAACCCTTCTTGATACTATGCATGTATGTAGGATCTGATGTAAGTCTTGCTGAGTACCTTTGTACTCATGTTGCTATAATCCACATTTTTTACAGAAGACGCTGCAACCCCTTCTGATGGGTTCTATGTAGACGTTGACATCAACGAGTAGGCCAAAGACCCAGGTGGTGACCCTGAGCTTGTGAAGGACCACGTAGTATAGCTAGGCTTTCCAAGCCTCTTTTATTTTTACTAGTTGCCTGTACTCAGACAAGTTACCTCCGCTGCTGGTTTGTATGACTGTATGACTTGTATGTTGGGTCGTGAGACCCGTACCTTTGTGTATGTTATGTATGGCTCCCTGAGCCTTAAATAAAGTACTTGTGTCATAGAGTCATGTTGTGATGCTTCGTTGTATTTGCACATATCGAGCATATTGTGTGTATGATTGAAATGCTTGGTATGTGTGGGATCTGACTATCTAGTTGTTTATCTTTAGTAGCCTCTCTTACCGGGAAATGTCTCCTAGTGTTACCGCTGAGCCATGGTAGCTTGCTACTGCTCTGGAACACTTAGGCTGGCCGGCATGTGTCCTTCTTCGTTCCTGTGTCTGTCCCTTCGGGGAAATGTCACGCTTTGAGTACCGGAGTCCTGTTAGCCCGCTACAGCCCGGTTTACCGGAGTCCTGCTAGCCCAGCGCTACAGCCCGGACCCACTTGCTGATGACCGGCACGTTCGAAGTTGGGTCATGGATGCCTGTCCCTGTAAGTCTGTGCCACTTTGGGTTTACGACTAGTCATGTCAGCCCGGGCTCTTTATCATATGGATGCTAGCGACACTATCATATACGTGAGCCAAAAGGCGCAAACGGTCCCGGGCAAAGGTAAGGCGACACCCGTGGGAACACCGTGCGTGAGGCCGCAAAGTGATATGAGGTGTTACCGGCTAGATCGATGTGACATTGAGTCGGGGTCCTGACAAACTCCAAGTCGTCCTGTTACTAAAGATCACGGCTATTCGAATAGATTAACTTCCCTGCAGGGGTGCACCACATAGCCCAACACGCTTGATCCCATTTGGCCGGACACACTTTCCTGGGTCATGTCCGGCCTCGGAAGATCAACACGTCGCAGCCCCACCTAGGCACAACAGAGAGGTTAGCACGCTGGTCTAAATCCTATGCGCGCAGAGGTCTGGGCCCATCGCCCATTGCACACCTGCACGTTGCGTACGCGGCCGGTGAGCAGACCTAGCAACCTCCATTACAAAGGAAGTTGTGTTAACGCAGTCCAACCCGGCGCGCGCCGCTCAGTCGCTGACGTCACGAAGGCTTCAGCTGATACCACGACGTCGAGTGCCCATATCTTTCCCGCGTAGTTGGTTAGTGCGTATAGGCCAGTGGCCAGACTCAAATCAAATACCAAGATCTTGTTAAGCGTGTTATTATGAAGCAACCGCGGACGCTGACCAGGGCCAGGCCCACCTGTCTCTTAGGTGGTCTCAACCTGCCCTGTCGCTCCGCCACAAAGTAACAGTCGGGGGCCGTCGGGAACCCAGGCCCACCTCTACCGGGATGGAGCCACCTGTCCTTCCAGCCCCCAATCCGTGAATCACTCGCGGGTACTCTTCGAGCTGACCCGACTTTAGTCACCATCTGTATAGTATGTATGTATGTATGTATAGTATATACCCGTGATCACCTCCCGAGTGATCACGGCCCAATAGTATAGCAAGGTAGACTGACAAGAATGTAGGGCCAATGATGATAAACTAGCATCCTATACTAAGCATTTAGGATTGCAGGTAAGGTATCAACAGATGTAGCAACAATGTCAGGCTATGCATCAGAATAGGATCAACGGAAAGCAGTAACAGGCTACACTACTCTAATGCAAGCAGTATAGAGAAGACGATATCTGGTGATCAAAGGGGGGGGGCTTGCCTGATTGCTCTGGCAAGAAGGAGGGGTCGTCAACTCCGTAGTCGAACTGGGCAGCAGCAGCGTCGGTCTCGTAGTCTACCGGAGAGAAGAGGGGGAAGAAACAATGAATACAATGCAAACAAATGCATATCGATGCATGACATGACAAGTAACGATGCTAGGTGTGCCCAATCGCGGTAGTAGGTGATACCGACGAAGGGGGCAAACATCTGGGAAAGTATTCCCGGTGTTTCACGTTTTCGGACAGATGAACCGGAGGGGGAAAGTTGCGAGTTCGATAGGTTAGGGGTGTGTGGCGGACGAACGGACTGCGTTTCCGGAATCGTCTCGTCGTTCTGAGCAACTTTCATGTTGAAAATATTTTAATCCGAGTTACGGATTAAAAGATATGATTTTCTAAAGATTTTATTAATTTCTGGAATTTATTTAATTATTTAATTAATTCGGAAAACAGATTAATGACATCAGCATGATGTCATGCTGACATCAGTAGTCAACAGAGTTGACTTGGTCAACCTGACATGTGGGTCCAGTGGGACCCACCTGTCATTCTCTGTTTAGTTTAATTATAGATTAGTTAAATTAATTAGTGATTATGTTAATCTAATCAGGATTAATTAACTTAATTAATTACTTAATCAATTAATTAATTAATAATTAATTTTATTAAATCATTTTTATTTTTATTAATCATATTTACTATTTTTATCTATGTCATTTATTTATTTATTTTATTATTTTTATTTTTTTATTATTTTTTTAAGCGTTCTGGGGCGGGCCCCATGTGTCTGTGGCCCGGGGGGGCTTGCGGGTCGGGCGTTGCGGCGCCCGACTGGGCGTTCGCCCCAAATTGGCGGCGAGGAGGTCCGGGGCATG